>NC_058414.1:35463340-35479485 GCF_002201575.2 Neomonachus schauinslandi | reverse complement strand
GGCAGACGGACGGAAGTGGGGGCAGACGGACGGAAGTGAGGGGCAGATGCATGCTAAGATCCAGCAAAGAGCATTCCAGGCAGGAGGGAGTTTGGCCTGTCCAAGGAAAGCAAGGTCAGAGTGGCTGAGGAGGAGTAGGTGGGAGGAACAGTGGTCAAGGCTGAGGTCAAGGAGGTAGTTGGGGTCCCTGCTCTGGGGGGGGCCCACTGGAGGTGTTCGAATTGGTTTTAAGTACAATAGGAAGCCACCTGAGGGCTTTGGATAGCATCCTAGTGCAAAAACACAGGCCCCCTAACGGCAGAAAAAAAGACAGTTGGTAATAGGAAACAAGCAAGAAAAAGTGTAAATGATTACAATACATTTTCAGAGCTCGAAAAGAGAAATCTAAATAATCTGGGAAATTTTGTTATATCTAGTTCTTCATTCATCTTCCCACGTAAGTGAGATGTTAAAATACCAGTCACTTGCATGTTTACTTACGCACACACACGTGCACACGCACAAACACTACCTAGTCTTTTCATGACACATCCATGTCATAAAAATGTAATATTTTTATCCAGAGAATTGAGGATACTCATTTTGTGCTTCAATTACTTAACTGGAAATGATACTGTAATGATTAGTGAGGACATTTGAAATGTGTTTTTGCCCATCCTGAGATTTGCAGTATGTGTATGAAATAAGTAGTAGTATCATTAATTATTATGCAGTATAAAAAGAGAACTTAAAAAAAAATCAGTCATTACTCATTACTAAATAGAGTTCAGCTGGAACTCTTGATGATCAGAAGTGGATGTACTGTGCCTAATGGGTTTTCAGTTCAGAGCCCCTCACTTACAGCCCCCACCCACAACAAGGCCACGGGAAAGGCCCCGGGAAAGGCCCCAACAGTGTGTTCATATGGTCTTTATTTTAATTGTAGAGTAAACTCTTTTAAATGCAATTGATCCCCCACACATACCTCCATCCCATCACATTTCCCCTTATGTCAGGTGGCATGGGGAAGGGGTGGGGGTGGCCTTCACTCTAGATACCATTAACCCTTCGGTTTTATGCAGGCAGCCTTCTGCTCCCACCGTGTTACTACAGTAAATATTCTAAGGTCCTCATCTGGCTTAGCATCTGCTGGTACATGTCTACTGCTCTGTTCTTTATTTCTTGTAAATATCCACCTTGGCTTCTTTGACACCATAGTTTCCTGCTTTTGCTCCTACCCATCTCATACTTCCGCTGAATGCCCTCCTCTCTTGTCCCCATGGGTTCTGTCCTAGGTGTGCTCTCTCCCTCAGCAATCTCCCCTGCTTCCTCGAGATGATCCTGAAGGAAGAGGGCTCATCTTCTGTCCAACTCAGCCCTCTCCCTTGAGCCCCGGACCTGTATCTCCAACTTGTGATGTCATCACAAACAGCAAGCCAGATCCCCATTCAGGTCTTGGCCCCACCATCCACTCCATTTTCTCTCCCCTTGGGCTTCATTTGACTTTTTAAGATTACTTCTCTTGCTTCTGCTCTCCTCAGTGTTACAGATCTGTAAGTCCTCTTCCCTGGGCACCTGGATCATCACATTTTGATGGCGCTCCCTGCCTCAAGGGTCACCTCCTACTTCATTCCACACAGTTACCAGAATGTCCATTCTAAAGTGCAAATGTACCTCACTGATATGAGCAATTCTTAATCTCAGGAAACAAACTGAGGGTTGCTGGAGTGGAGGGGGGTGGGAGGGATGGGGTGGCTGGGTGATGGACATTGGGGAGGGTATGTGCTATGGTGAGCACTGTGAATTGTGTAAGACTGTTGAATCACAGACCTGTACCTCCGAAACAAATAATACATTATATGTTAAAAAAAAAAAAAGAAGAAGAAGAAGATAGCAGGAAGGGAAAAATGAAGGGGGGAAATCGGAGGGGAGACGAACCATGAGAGACTATGGACTCTGAGAAACAAACTGAGGGTTCTAGAGGGGAGGGGGGTGGGGGCAAGGGTTAGCCTGGTGATGGGTATTAAAGAGGGCACATACTGCATGGAGCACTGGGTGTTATACGCAAACAATGAATCATGGAACACTACATCAAAAACTAATGATGTAATGTATGGTGATTAACATAACATAATAAAAAAAAAAAAACTCACAACATCAAGTGGGAATAAACGCAAAGAAATAAAGTGCAAATGTGACATATATCCCCTGCATAAAACTGCATAAAACTCTTCAGTGCCTCCCTTCCCTTCAGTATAAAGTCTAGGCTCTATCATCTGATCCTTTGTGATCTGGTCCATGTGATCAGGCTCCTCAGCTTTGTGCTCAAGTTTCTCCCTCTGCCAGTCATGCCTTTGCATTTCCTCTCTGAGGCCTTGACCACTGTTTTTCCCTGTCCTGCACCCTGCCCTTCCCTGTGGAGTCGACATATATATTTGCTTAGAGCCAGGCATGTGCAAAGTACTTCACGGACCTTACATCATATAATTCTCCAATTGTCCTATGAAGTAGGTACTATGATCCTCCATTTTGCAGATGACGAAACAGAGGCATGAAGAGGCTACAGTATTTGGCCAAGGTGATGCAGCTCATAAAAGAGGGGCCAGGATTTGAACCCGGTCTCTTAAATCATACACTTCTACCTGGCACAGGAACTTACACAGTTGGGAGTTACACGTGTGCCTCCCCTGTTCAGCTGTGAGCTTCTGAGTGCAGACACCAATATCATCTTCATAACTGGGATCCCGACCTCATCACAGAGCAGGCACGTTAGTGTGTGAATGAATGAATGGATGATTGAATGAATGGATGAATGAATCATTGAAGTGTCATTGTAAATGTCCCATAAACTGCATAAGAAGTGATGCTAAGAGTATGTAGGGGTAGTAGAGATATTTGTGTGTTTCACCCACCATGAATTTTGTCCAGGAGGACCTAACAGAAGTGAAAGTGTTGTTACTGCCTTTGAGGAGAGTTTGGTTTAACTGAGAAACTTAAATAATGGAAAGAACTTGAATATTGAGCTTTTTATAAAAGCCATTTTTATTCCTGTTAGCAGCGAACATTATTAATATTTATAGGATACAACTTATCTTTTAAAGGGTTCATCATGTGCTAATAGCTAACATCATTGGCAGTTTAATTACTGATTTAATCGAGATCTAGAGCAGACAGACTTTCTGGTACTTTGGGAAGTGCTGGTCACTTTCCGTATCGGCCCTGCTTTGTGAGGGATCTTAAATAAGTGTAAGCTTTCCATCTTCCAGGGGTAAACTCGTTTATCAGTTAAAATGGAAAGGATGCTTCCCAGATAAAGTTAGCAACCTTATTCATCTTGCATAGATCAAATGTATACATCAGAAAGATTTCAGCTATTTTTTTAAATGCAAGAATAATATGCTTAAAATATAGGCATGGGCATATGGCGGTTTCTGGAACTGTCCTTGCTTGTGGAGAATCATTGAAACATGGCCTCCGATGTTCTTTGTAATAGTAACATGCTTATTTCATAAACCAGAGCCCATATAGGAAAGAGCTTTTTTTTTTTTCTCCCCATGCAAAAGCTTCTAACTGAATGAGAAAAAAATTAATTAATTACATGAATATTAAGAGGTTACTTATCTATTATAACATTGGGCCACAAGTTGACTAATTAAAAGGAATGCGGGTTGGAAAACTGCCACAAATCTGCTCCTTTCATTTAGAGGACCACAGGCTGAAACCAGTGATTGTGCGTGACAGACTCTGGGAACAATGGTGCAGCGCACAGACCGTCCAGATGAAGCATGCTCGTCTGAATTACACCGACGACGGGGTGGCCTACAGGCAAACCAAATGGTTAAACAATACATAATCAGGTTTTTATTTGGTATTTCCTGCGAGGCTGTACCAGTTGCCAGGGAGTGTACTGTATTTTTTCTTCGGCTGTATTAATTGTTGACCGTAGTTGGCAGAGCACCAAACAGGGACAGATAAGGGGGAAAATGGCATCTGGACATTAAAGCCCCAAGCGTACTGGGGGGAAAAAAAAGCACAAAAAAATTACAGCATATATCAGGAATTTTCCAACTAACGATGTGCGGATGTGGTAGCGCGAGGGAAAAAGAGCCAAACTGAGCTTGCTTTGTTCGCTAAGAGAGGCCCCCCTGTAACATTCCTTTTAGCTGTGCATATTTTGGCTTCATTTGTACAGTTTTAACTTTATACTGCGTGTGGAGAAGCTCGGTTGTAACTAGTTGTTCCTAATAATTATATTGCAATAATTAAAGTTCATGGTTGGCTGTTATGATCTTCGTTATTTAGAAGCTGCTCCAAAAACCAAGTCTTAAGTCGAAAACCATTTTTAAGTGACATGTCATTACTGTATAAAAGATGGCAACAATTATTTTCTTTGATTTCACAAGTTGTTTTTTTTTAAGTCGATTCACTTGTGGAGACAAATAAGAAACAAGGTCTTAAAATCTTGGGAGAGGAGCAGCGGGTCCAGACCAAAAGCGATGAGATTTTGTAGCCCGCAAATAAAATATTGCCAACTGGTTTGTAAAACATGAAAATTTGTGATACGGATAATCCCCTTTGCTGCTTTGAGATTCCATTTAAAATGCAAACATAACGTATACATGTTAGCAAATCTGTCGCAGAAACCAAGTATTACAGTTTCAGGAGCTCAGTGAGGGATCATACGTTACTGTTTTAATTCAGTAATAGAATGAGAAATCTCCAGCTGCACACAGCTCTCTTCTTGATAGATTGATAAGCCTTTGGAGTCCCCAGTAATAATAATGATCATGTGTATCACAGTGTTAGAGCTGTGAAGTACGTCTGCTGGGGGTTTCTCTTGCAGGGGCAGTGATCTGTCTGCGCGTATGGCTCTCAGGCCCCGCGACTCCACCTGCAGCCTCTGGGTTTGGTTCTAGCTGCAACACGTGGCTGGCTGTGGGGCTTTGCTACAGTGATTGGCGTGTTCTGAGCATCAGTGTCTTCACCTCGAATGCAGGTAAAAAATGCAGTGCCCACCTCCCAAGTTATTACAGGATTTAAATGACCTAAAATTTATGAAGTCTTCAGTGAAGTGCCAGGCATATGGAAAACTCACAGTAAACTTCGGCTGTTATTATTACATCTCTGTGGTGGAGCTCTGGGGTTTCTTTTATATTCTGGAAACATTATTTCTGTTTGAGTTGAATGTATGTACTTCATCGCCACTGGCTTCTACAGGGACAGCAAGGAACACATTGTTCGGTGGGTAATGAAAACTGGGAGGGCGGTTTTGATGATTCCTAAACATTCTTGGTGAAGCCAACATTCTAATAACTTTTCAGAAGACCTTATTATGACCCAGTTATTAGTTGAGGAAAACTGAAAAGCTGTATTCTCAAATAGCGTCATTCTTCTGGGAATGGACTTCTAACTACAGGATACGCATACTTTATGATGTTCGAGGCAGCTGCCTGGTAGTACAAAGGCCATGACTTCATCTCCAAACGTTAAGAGAAAATCCTCCCTTATTACTGTCTCATATTTGATTAAATGATTTTCATAAGGCTTATTTTAATGACTTTTGTGCACAGCAATTACACTGGTGTTTGCTGTTGGTCATTTGCATCTCCAGAAGTCTTAACCCTTAACCTTAAACCTGTGTGAGGGGTTCGTTGTCTCAGAACATTACGATTGCACGATTCATTCCCATACCCCAGGAATTCAGTGTGCTGTCCCTTCAATAAAGGGACAACAGTATTGATGATCAACGTATGGGTCCCCAACATTTTTAAATCCACAAAATGTCTCACAGGCCAAAGCGTTTGTTAAAACAGAAATGAGTGCTTGCCACTTAACTTTTCTCAAAGTAAATCTTATATCCAGCAAACGTTTTGAGGCCTTAAATAATATTACTGTTGAGTCACATCTTTTGAGTCATTTAGTAAAGACTGTAATAAAACATGCATATATGCAGTAAGTGTTTTTTGTGGGATCTTTACTTCTCAGCATTCGGAGTAAAAGATGATTAATTCTCCCTCACCGAAACAGTAACAGCAACTATAATAATAAGGCGAATGTGGTCAGCTTTAACTTAAGAACTGGAAAACTCCCTTTTCATTTCTACAATTGGCTTTTTCTCTTCCGCTGCTTTTTAAGTTGGGCTGTTAGCAATTTCGCCTGTCCTTAATTTTAAGCACCATTCTTCCAGTCCGGAGATCCTTATAGGAAGCCCCCCTCTCGTAACCTTGCCTCTCATTGGC
The DNA here is from genome assembly GCF_002201575.2 of Neomonachus schauinslandi. Classification (NCBI taxonomy): domain Eukaryota; kingdom Metazoa; phylum Chordata; class Mammalia; order Carnivora; family Phocidae; genus Neomonachus; species Neomonachus schauinslandi. The sequence goes on along the minus strand of NC_058414.1, from coordinate 35,473,267 downwards.
TAGCTGGGAAAAGAGCATTTCTGCATAAATTGGATGCTTCCTTCTCCCCTGGAGACCGAATATGCTCATGTTTCACAGTCCCCTGGTTTGTAAGCTTGAGTCCATTGCCTGAAGCTGGAAACTTTCACTTTGTAGAACACAGCACACATCGAAATCCAAATCCAATACCCCTGACGTGCCCGTGGGTCCGATAGCAGATTGAATACATGCTTCTCAGGCCATTGTTTCTGAGCTGCTCCTACTGAAATCAGAAACCGATGTGCGTGAGAGAGGTGTCCTTCAAAGAAAGGTATTTCCTTTGTGTAGCACCAGTGCGCACAGAATCCAAGGGGTTAACCTGAGAGCTGCTTTGAAAACAGAGGCGAAGGTCACTGGCGGCAACAGCAAAGACTTTTAAAGCCTGCCGTCCTGAGCCTTTCACCCTGCCTTTCCCACCCAGGGGATTGTAAACATTGGCTCCCAGCCACCATGTCCCACAGCACAAAACTTCTCTGTGCTTGCAGCATATACATTTATGCTTTTCTGTGGCAGCTGAAGCAAAGGCGCGTTATTGCCGTGAACGCAGAGAACGTGTTTCTCTTCAGTGGATGGGAATCCTGTCCTGCTGGAATGTGAAAGCCCACAGATACGCTTATTTAGCGGTGCTTCCCCTGTAACTGACCTGCTGCTCTCTTAGTCTGACTTTCTCAAGTCAAAAGAATGTGTAGAATGCTGTCACTTAATCAGAACCCAGAAGAGCTCTTTTATCTGCCATTTGTTAGTAACTAGCAATATTGCCCTTATCTCTTTGTCCTTTCGCTTGATCCAGTGCCCTTGGATATGCAAACTGGTAACATGAAAGCACTTACTACCTTGAGCATTGCTTCTTGTTTTTCTTCTGTAAAACTCAGAGTTCTCCAGTCGCCAACAAAAAGTTGGGGGGGTTCTTTAAAATTTCAATACAGCTGTCTTCGTCCTCGGACCATAATCGCTTCGTGATGTTTAAAAGAAACCAAGGGGATTCATAGGTTTACGCTGCCATTTGTACCAGATTCCTCAGAAGTCTGTTATCCGTGTGACTTACCATCGTAGCCTTCATTGGTTAAGTTGCATGAAAACAGAATGGAATTTCCAGAGATATCGTGGGCAGCTTAAATTTCTCCCTCCTGAACTTAATAATATATTGTGTGTGGGTTCATATCCTTCCATCTATTAGTAATTTCATGTAATTGCAGTCACTTGATCTAATAACTCTTTGGTAATTTCTAAAGACATGAATGGAGAATTCATGTTGAGAGATCCATATGTTGTAGTAGGTAGGGGCGGGAAAAGTACACACACTATCCCAGTCCTTTCTCCTGTGGCTTTTTTTTAGAAGGGACTGTACTTCACAGGCAGACCTATTCTGAAATGGCTATTATGAGCATATTTTTTAACAAATGTGAATGCTTGCCTACCTGAAGTGCAGCCAGTCACTATACATTCCTGTGTGAATAATGATGCTGGATTCTAAGAAGAATCCAAGACAGACAACAGCCCCTACCGCACTGCACGGACATGCAGACATGACTGTTCTCTGGCCTGTAACTGCAGTTGATAAGAGATAATAATATGCCTTCGCCTTTTGCCTTTCAGTGGAATGACTCGTTAAGGTTCTTCACAGTCTCTTCTGGAATTCCAGTTTTGCTTTATGTAATCAAAAACTCTATTGGGGGGCGCCTGGGTGGCTCAGTCGATTAAGCGTCTGCCTTCGGCTCAGGTCATGATCCCAGGGTCCTGGGATGGAGCCCCGTGTTGGGCTCCCTGCTCAGTGGGTGTCCGCTTCTCCGTCTCCCTCTGACCCTCCCCCCCTGCTCGAGCTCACTCTCTCTCTCTCTCAAATAAATAAAATCTTAAAAAAAACAATTGGGTACTAATTAATGTCCTTTAAATTTTCATCTTGATCCACGCTCCATTTCTTTAAATATAGAGTTTCTCTGAACAGCGTCATTGACCTAGATGAATGGGTACACAGTACAATGTCCAGAGAGTGTCATTCTAGAGTTGAAAGGACTTTAGGAATAATCTAATGTGACCTCTTGATTTTGTAGTTGGGGAACCGAGGGCCAATGGTATAAAATCACTTTTTTTGCAAGCTAATTCACAGAGGTTATTTAGTGGTGTATCTGAGACTAAAACCCAGGTCTCCAGATCTCAGTGCAGGACTCTTTCCTTTATTCCGTCCAGTCCTGGACCCCCTGGACTGTATGAGGAGTTCACGGATGACCAAAGATGAGATGAGTGGACGTCTGATGTTTGCATCACGGGTGTACCTCAGCAGGAAGAAGTTCGCCTAAGTGATTATGAGCAGATGTTATGTACACTGAGCAGGTGGTAACATGAAGTCTCGGTCTTTACTTGTTTCCCAGGCATTTGGTGACTGGCGTTTCAACTGTTCAGCTCATCAGCTTGTCACACCTCAATTTCACTGCAATAAGTTTCTCACGATTTCTGTAGAATCTTCTTTTTCTCTTGCCTGTTTAACTTGTCCTGAAATGCCAGTGACTTCACAGTGTAACGGTGAACTCTACCTCAAAGCTGACAATATTACCAGAGCCGTGCACAGAGGCTAATTGAGAGTGCTAAATGCTTTTACGACTAGATAAGAGGGTTGAACATAAAGGTAAAAGCCTTCAATCCAAGGACCATAAAAGAAAAGGGATTCTTTTCAACAAGCATCTATTGGATAGTATTGTTTTTTATAAGACAAATGTTATATATACTCATTATGAAACATAATGATAAATTAGAGAAATACCTTTATAAATCAGGAGACAGGAGTAAATAAAGTTTTAAATATAAATGAATAACTGCTGCATGGGTTAAGCGTGCCTTTGCCTCAGGTCATGATCCCAGGGCCTCGGGCTCCCTGCTCAGCGGGGAGCCTGCTTCTCCCCCTGCCCCTCCTCCCCACCCTCCCACCCCCCAATCCCACCCCCGCTCATGTGCACACGTGTGTGCTCTCTCTCAAAAATAAATAAATAAATATAAATGAATTAGAAAACAAAATAAGAGTAGAATGGAAAAATAAGCCTAAGAATTAGTCACTCATGGAGACTAATAGCAAAGGCAATTCTCTGACAAAGCTAATCAAGAAAAAAGAGAATACAGTTATGGAGCATATCACTCAGCTTTGCTACTCTACTGGGTAGCAGAGCTCTGGAAAGAACTGGCCACCTACAAGACTGGGTCAGATAGAAGAGGAGGGAATGCGGATCAGAGGAACCTAGAGCCTCAGGGCTTCTCCTGTGAACTCAGCCTATCACCAGATCTCAAAGTCAGTACCCCCATTTCTCCCTCTGTATGTGTCCCTTTCCATTAATCTGGGTAAGAAAAGCAGATATCCCTGATCTACATGTGTTGTTCATTCTCATGCAAGCAAGAAAATGGAGAAAATATATCCTACAAAAAAAAGGAGTTTGGGACTGAGCAAAACAGACACTCGGTTAGAATTTTCCAAACTCCTTTATTTAAGTCCTTCTCGGCAAACACTGACCACACATCACCTCTGTGTAAGGCATGAGGTGCTAACTCAGTACTGAGGGTATGCAGTGTTAGGAGACATGGAATATGCTTGAGAGGTTTGTAGTTTGGTGGGTGAACCAAATGTGGGAAAAATACCAGCTGGAAAGGTACAGCAAGTGCCCTGTAAAGGGGGAGAATGATAAAATATTACGGATATACCAGAAGTGAATGGCTAAAACTTTTGTCTCAATACTCCCCATGAGGAAAATCATAGAAAGGCTTAGTCCCGTGTAGCTCTGTTTTAAAATGAATTTGTTCTAAGAGTCACAGAGGATTTGGGAACACCGAAGTGAAAGCTTCCATTCTCTTCATAGGTTGTAGTTTCTCAGTCTTGGAAATTGAGGCAGAAATGTACTGTGACTGGTATATATGGACTTCTCTTTAGAGTGAAACTGGCATTCTGCAGACGGTAGCTCTAGCTCTTGCTAATTAGTGATTGCACGATTGACATTCCTTCCTGTTCATGCCAGTTAGTTAGATTTTGCTGCGGGATGTGTTTTACAGAAATTTGTGATTGCCATCACTTTCAGATGGGGGAGTTCATACATTTAGTTCTGTGGATCTCATTAGAGCGATAAGATGACATCCTTCAGTTGATTCAATGATGGCTTATGACTCTCTTGCATTATGTTTCAGGAATTTAAAAAATATAGTTATTTACCTATTTTTGAAATATGTGTCTCTGCACCCTCTTCTTTTATGTAAAAGGTTTTCTTTACATCTGAAGTCTTAAATTTCTCCTTATATACTTGAGGCTTTTCTTCAACAGGGTTGACTCCCTCTGCTGGCTCTAACTGCTAAATGATTGCACATCCCAGGGATTGTTTGCATATGATGTCCTTTGCCTTAGACTTTTTCCAAAGTGTAAAATTAAACTTTAGTTTGGCTCCCTCTAATTCTGGATGTAAAATCGCCCGAGAATCTGAGAAATATTTTACATTCCTTTTGAGAACAATATGAAATTCTATGAGACTGGTGGTAATTTGATATTTGAGAAAGTCTGGCACGCAGATTTATAGTATATAATAGGTGCTCAATAAACATTTATTAATGTCTTGATTGCAGTCATATTTTTATTGTATACAGACAGATTGTGTGTGCTTTATTGTAGGAGCAGTAAATCACCCATTCTCTTTAATGAAGTCATCTGTGTTTCCATGGCACTTTCTCCATGTCTTATTATAGTTCCAGCCACACTGTATTACAGCTATTTCTTTTTATATTTGCCTCACTAGACCATGAACTCCTCCAGAACAGACATTGTCTATTATTTGTCTTTATAGTCTCAATCCCTTTCATGGTAGGTTGCCCCGTAAATGTTGGTTAACTTCAACATTACACTATAATAAAATTCTTCCCAAATGGGGTGCATACAGACAGAGAGTTGAAGTAACCAGAATTTTTTCTGCATTCTACTTTTACCCTAAAGAGGTGACAAAGTAAATGAAGTATTTATTCAAAACAGCCACTTCCTAAATGTGAGCCTATCTGTCCTAACAGAAAGAGTATAGTTAATTCAGACATAGCAAGACTTCTTCACCATCTACGTCCATAATATTATATAGGGATAAAGTTATAATGGTTATACCCTAGCCCTGAGGGGTACCTTTGCGACTTTTATTTACATTTTATGCTTTCGTTTTCACTGCAAAACCAGGTTTTCATAAACGTTGCTGGCCTAAAGCAAGATATACCAGCTCGTATTTTTTAGGATGATGTTAGTGTAGGATGTTGAGTTTGCATGCATGCATACATTCCAAAATTTATTTTGGATTATTTGTGCTCCTAACCCTGTACACTGTCATAGACTATTGCTTTTCAAAGCATTTTCCAGGGAAATCTAATTCTATAGGATGGTTATAGGTATTTGGGCGGGGGGTGGGGGGTGGGAATCATTCCACGGACAATACTTGGGAAATGTTAAATTAAATAGGTTTCCGTTTTGACTCTAGAATTTCTCAGCGCCTTTAACATGTCGGGGTAAAAATTTGAATTTCACGAGTGGATCCAGCATATTCCCAAATGTGTTTGATTTAGAACTGTTTTTCATGAAACATCCCTGGGCATTATTGTCCTCTGAACTCCCTTTGGGAAACAGGTGTGGGACAGTGAGGACTTAAAGGTATAACCAAATGGCTTCCTCCCACATCTTCTCCGAGATCCTATCAATATTTGCCTCTTCCCTGAAATGTCTTTATTAATAGAAAATATTGATGGAAAAATTTTTTTGTATCCGTTTCTTTTCGAAGTTGGATGTAGAATCTCACAGATTCTATAGGTTTCCCTCAATAAACTTAACTTTCGGGCTGAGTCAACTACCTTCCGGTCTTTCCCACTCCACTTCTGCAGTCAGTCAGGCCATAAGCCCCATCAGGGCAGGAACCATGGTTCATTCACTAGCAGTGAGGGCCAGCCACCATGCAGCACCCGGCAAATGTTTATCCACTGAATGAAGAGTCACTCCGAGTTTCTAAACAAGGGAGAACAGTGCCACATGCATGCTGATTATTGTCCTGCAGCCCACCCCACCCCCGATATTGTTGCCCAGTTCCCCATGTTTAAATTTCATGCCTGGGTGAATGTGAACGCAGGCTCACCACAGATGGAAACGTGACTGCATGACCTCTCCCGAAGGAAATGAGGCAACAGGGGCTAATGGCTTAGGGTTTGCCTCTTAAGTCAGCCATGGGACTGTATACTGACAGGTATGGGTCTGTAATTTAGTTCATAATAATGTGTCCGAATCTTGTCCATAGAGGAAATCTGGTAAAAACCACCATCCAGCAGCTTCTAAAATTTTTACATTATTAATATTGTAACTTAGAATCTTGGCACCAACATTTCAAAATACTTTCCAGTTTAGTTCCCCTGTTCAGTGCACAGATTGTCTAAGAATTCTGTATAATTATATAGCCTGTACACCTCAGGAAAAGAACAAACAGATGCTTAAAGGGTTGGGAATTTGCTACGATTCAGATGTAGCAGGGGCAAAAGTGAGAAGAGAAACCTGACATTTTAAAAATTATCTTAAACTATTGAGTCATGCATCTATACAGAAATGATGGATACCATTATTTATTCTGTCATTACGAAGAGAATCTAATTAGTGTTTTAATAAATCCAGACTCTCTTACCATTTTTTAGAACCTTATATTGTTATAAATTGGTTAGTCAAAAGCATATGAGGTGACACTATGCACTAACCAGGATGGTTGGGAATATCAAACTAGAAGTGTCCTACATTCCCAATGGGACTGTTTAAAATGGTTCACCTGCTTGGAAAAACTATTTTGTAGTATCTACCAAACATATGCCCTACTCCCTTTTTCTCTCATAGATGAATGGATAGAGAGAGATAGAGGTAAATATATATACCCAAGAGAAATTAGCGGGTATGTCCACCAAGAGACCTTGACACAGAAATGTTCATGGCAGAATGTTCATTCACCATAGCCAAGAACTAGAAACACCCATCAACAGAAGACAAAAATGGCTAAATAAGGGCATCTGGGTGGCTCAGTCATTAAGCGTCTGCCTTCGGCTCAGGTCATGATCCCAGGGTCCTGGGATCGAGCCCCGCATCGGGCTCCCTGCTCGGCAGGAAACCTGCTTCTCCCTCTCCCACTCCCCCTGCTTGTGTTCCTGCTCTTGCTATCTCTCTCTCTCTCTCTCAAATAGATAATAAATAAAACCTTTAAAAAAATGGCTAAATAAATTCTGGCAGGTTGACACAATGGACCACTGCATAACAGGAAGGAAACAAACTACTGATATGTACATCCACATGGACAATTTGCATGTTAGGTTGAGCGAAAGAAGTCAGACACAAACTGGTTGAGTCCTTTGATACGAAGTTCAAGAACTGGCAACATTAATCCATGGTGATATATGTGAGAAAAGTCATACGAGATTCCTCATATTGACTAGGAAAGGTACAAGAGGGCCTTTTGTGGTGATAAAAATATTCCATATCTTTGGTGTAAGTAGTGGTTACATAGGTGTGTGTGTATGTAAAAATACACTGTACACTTTAAGGTTTGTGTACAGCTTAATATAAGTAAATGAATGAATGCTTTAAGCAATAAATAGGTAGGTAGAGAGATACACACACATATCTATATGTATAGATGCCAGTAGGTAGCTAAAACTTACTTGCTCTTTACAAGAAATTTTCTCTAAGGTATGATGGATAAATTTGATTCTCTTGCCATGTTTATGAATCTGGAGCACCTTTTGTGCCTGCAGAATAATTCAAAGATGCATGAATTTGTTTTTTCCTTTCTGCTTTTGGTTTGATTTTGCAGCTTAGGAGCAAATTTGAACTGCTTGGTCATACATTTAACAAATAGTCATTGGATGCCTGATGTATCAACCAGACACTGTGCCAAGCTTTGGAGATCCAAAGATAATTAAGTCCCAGTCCCTGTCATTCAGTCTTGTGGCGGTGATAGAGATGGAAGTAGATTCTTGCAGTCACACAAGGTATCGTCAGGGGCTATAAGAGCTGTGTGCTGTGGAAGTGTAGAGCAGGGAGCTTCTCCCTGACTCAGAATGTTCTGGAAGTCTTTCACAGAAGGGTCGCTGGGCCCTGCTTTTATTTTTACCACAAATTAGGGTCCTCTCCATTTTTACCATCTACAATGATGATTTAAGACTACTTTTCAGTTACTAAAGACTCATTAAAATATGTTGTATAATCTACGTGTTTTCTTAGATATCATTGTAATCACTTCTTAGGCCAGTTCAAAGTCCTAGAAGTTTCAAGGATAAAAGAAGCTACCTGCCACAGATTTCTAGAAAGCAGCAACATTCTTTGAAATGTTTGTAAGTGGAAAAGTAGTATTTCTTTGAATTAGTTCTGAGGTAAAAGCCAAGTTTTACTCAAACTGGAGGGTTACTTTTCCTTTCAAGTAATGTTTGCATGCAGCAACCACACTGCCCTAAACACATGTGCAGCATGAGCCCTGAGCCTAGGTGAGAAGCCTTCCGCTGGTTTTTACGTTCACACATGTATTTCTCCTAATAGCGGATGTACCTAGAAATACTCTGTAAAGTCCTTGGTATTAGTGTGGTTCTTCCTAGAAACAGACAATTTTAAGACAAGCGTTGCAGCTCATCAAGAGCAAATGAATTTATATGTTTTATAATTACCTGTTTAATTAACAGAACTGCATTCTTTTAAAGTGATCCTTTCCTTCCCCTCAGTTCAGAGAAGATACAAAGATATTAAAAGTCCTAGGAGTGTAGAAAAGTGTTTTATTAAAGAAAGGAGGGGGAAATTATGTAAATTAACAAAAGATCAAAAGAATAAAATTTATAAAAGAAAGGAGGAAAATCAAGAGCTAGGACACTGTTTGCGTGTGACTTTTCTTGTTTTTAGTAACTTTGAAATCAAATAGTAAAATCTAAAGTGATGTCGTCACATCCATACAATAGCACGGAGTCTTCAAACCTGAAAATTTCTTGTGCCCGGTGATGTGAATTTTTCCTTTAACTTGGGGACAGCGTTTTAAAATGGGTGATGAAAGTGAGGAGGTTCTCCAAATGTTATTTTCCATTGTCCTGTTTCCACAACTCTAGTCAAATGTACATTTTGCTCTCTTGTAGAGACAAGAAAGCACCCTCTTCACACTGAATCTGCATATAGATGGATGAGGGGTGAGTTTGAGGAAGAGCCTGACTTGGGGAACTGGTTAGATGGTGCCGTCATTTGCAGAGATAGGGAATACAAAAGAAGAACAAGTTTGGGAGGAAGGACGTTGTTGTGGTCTCAAGGGAAGGAATGTTCTGAAAGGACAGGCGTGAAACTTTTGTCAGCAGAAACAAAACTGTACACACGGTGTCAGACCCAGGTCCCTGCGCGGAGCATGTGGGTAGGGAGACTTTCTCTGCCCTGCACCCAGGCCCTAGCCATTTGCACATCCATGACCTCGATGCCTCAAGTGATGGCCGTGTTGGTGAAATCCTTTGGGACGCCATCGTTCTAGAAAGACGATTTTCTTTTATTCTTGTCAGCCTTTCTGTTAAACCTACATTGCTATGGAAATGATTGCTCTGTAAATACAGACTTTTAAAATTTTTTCATTTGGCTTAAGACAAACAAGAAAAAGACCGGAGGTCATTCAGTCTGCTCTGTGAGAGCCAACCTGAGTCAGATAAGCCCTACTTCAAATCCTTGTTCTACCATTTATTAGCTGATTAGTCCTGGACAAGTTACTTCACTTCTTTGAGTCTCAACTTCCTTATCTTTAAAGATAGATTCATTGGTACTCACCTCATACCATTAAACTGAAGATTGTATAAGGCTAGAGAGGAAGTCAGTCCAGCACAGTACTTCTGTACCCCATCAATGTATTCTTCCCCTCCTTCCCTAGCCCACTTCTT